>NW_027133252.1:0-6892 GCF_026122565.2 Emydura macquarii macquarii | reverse complement strand
AATATTCCTGTCAAGACGACTGACTGTAACATTGACTCGGCAGCTGATGGCTCAGGCATCTCAGAAGGGATTTAAAATCCCTTTCAGTCAGGAATCACCCGACACAGCTGTGACCTGCCCTGCACGTGTTCTGAACGGGGCCAGTTCGCCACAGAAACAACTTACTAAGACAAAAGCTTTGCACCGAGCGCACGTGATCAAAGAACCACTGACCAGCAACCTTCTCAGCTGCAGTGTGGCAGCCAGGAGGGGCCATGTGAGAACGGAGGAGGAACTCCACAGAGGATTCGATGATACTGGACTTTTGAAAGGAGATGAATGTAAGTCAACTTAAGAGACAATGCTGCACCAAACAGTGTACAAACACCCCTGCCAGAGAGACCCTAGAAGAAACTAGCTGCAGCTTTCCGTGAATTCAGAGGACGTCATTCCCTGGTTGTTGTGGACTATTTTTCCAGGTGTATAGAAATAATGTACTTCAAAGACATAACATGTCACAATGTTATTGAGAAACCAAAGTGCACTTCTGCTCATTTGGGTATTCCAGAGCAACTAGTCATGGACAATGGACCACAATTCACCGCAGCAGAAAGTGTCATTCCAAACGAAATACGATTTTGATCTTATTCTAAGCCACGCACGTTACCCCAAGCGAATGAAGAGGCTGAAAGAGCTGTACAGACAGCCAATCAAATCCTATAGCAGGAAGATCCATTCCTGGCTCTTCCGAGTTACAGATCAACACCGATAGCAGGTAGTGGATATAGTCCAGCACAACGCCTGATGGGAAGACAACTCAGAACGACTGGAAAAGTACCTATCTCCAAAGGGGCCAGACATGAAGAGAGTAGCCAGACTGAATTAAAAGGCTAAACTGATTTTACTGTAACGTCATTAAGGGCAGGGCTATTGTAAAATGGGACCTTACCGCACCCTAAGTTATCTCCATGGGATAAGGAACCCATCTCTCACCACCTTCAGCGTTACCCAGAGGAACGGGCTGGGTGTGGGTCACTGTCTATGAGAAGGGGTGGGACACTAGTAACTCCAGGGGACTTCCTTCCCTCAATTTACCAGCAAGGACTTACCTATAGGGTCCCCAGAACATCCTGGGATTGGGTTTCAGGCTGCATCCCAATTACCAATTATCCTCCCGCTTGTGGGACCTCACAGCTGCTCACGAGACCCGGGATGGAGCCTGAATACTGAAGACTATGGCAAAGGACCTTCCAAATTGCCTCGTCCGCTCACCATGGTACCTTCTCCCCAGCTGCTCCTCTTACCCATGTCAGATCCATCTGCGAGCTGGAGTGATCCCGTCCAGCTACGAGCTAGATTCCCAATAAGTAACATTCCCCTAACTAGGGGAGTACAGGCTACAACCAAGCTGTTAAAAAGGGCACCAGGCCGAGCGCTCTCCCCTGTGTGTGTAGGGGGGCAGCTACAGTCAGTGAAGCCCTCCTGCCCTCCCCCCCAGTGTGTGTGGGGTCGTTACCATAGTCCTCTTTCAAACAGGACATTAACTCGAATTGGGAACCATTTGTTCGCACCAGCAGTAAATCCATTGGGGCTATATTTGGGATAAGAAAGTGCATTGCTGGCCCGCTCGAAATGCTGAGAAGGAGCTGAGCTTTGTAATGTTCATTTGTCCTTGCTCTCCGGGCTCCGTCAGTGACTGCCTGATTCTGAGAAGAGCTGTGTCTGCAGACAGCACATGACCTATCTGACTGTGAGCCCAGTGGGGCAATGGCTGTCTCCGGCTGAGTGCGGTACAGCACCAAGCACAGTGGCAGTGTAGAAAGGCAATGGGCTGGGAGTGAGGAGACCAGGCCTCCATTCCCAACACCTGCTACCCCACCCCCTCTCTGTGCCTCTATTTCCCTTCTCCATCCTCTTCATTTAGACCAAGCTCCTGGGGACAGAGACTGCCCCCCACCATGCCAGTGCAGAGCCCAGCACAACAGGGCCTTGAGCTCGGCTAGCAACGCAAGGTGCTGTGGTAACGTGAATTCTTGTGTTTGCATAATAAATAATAGCTAGTAAATAGAGTCTCGAACGCTGAACAAACTCGGTAAGAGCAGGACAAAAGTTCGAGTCATTTGGGGCAATCATCTGGAATCCTGTGTGCAGTTCTGGTCACCCGTGTGCACAGCAGATGGATTCAGACAGGACCAGATGCAGAGAAGGGCTGCAGGGATGGTCGGGGGATGGAGGCCGGTTGTACAAGAGAAGCCTGGAAGAGCTTGGCTGGTGTAGCTGGCACAGCGCAGGCTGAGCGGGGATCTGATTGCTTTGCATGAATCCACTGGAGGAGCCCCGGGGAGGGAGAAGAGCGACTGAAGCCAAAGAACAGTATTGGCACAAGAACAAATGGAGAGAAACTGGCCAGCGGTAACGTTAGGCTGGGAATGAGAAGAAGTTTCGGGAACAGCCGCTGGATGGGTGAGGGGAGAACACCCTAACTCGCTTGAAGATAGCGCTTGGTATGTTTTTTACCAGGATAATATGATGTGTCCTTCCAGCCCTACGGCCCGTGCTCCTAAAGAGACCAGCCAAGGGCAGCTGGGAAACACCTCCAGGATTCAGAGACATGCCAGTTTCTGGTAACACATAACAAAAGTTGAACTAATTGTATTGTAAAATCTGACACGCAGATAGTTCCATCCTGGTATCACCCCCCGCCTCTCTAAATACTCCCCTCTCAGAGCCAGAGATAGAACCCAGGAATCCTGGCTCCCAGCCCCGCTCTAACCACTAGACCTCACTCTCCTTCCCAGGGTTGCTAACCGTCCATAAATTTACAACAGTCAGTAAAAAAAATGTACAGTTTTAACACTGTCCGTAAACCCATAAATGTCTGTGAAATTGGGTAGAAATAAAACATATTGTATTTTAACACTGATTATCATCATTCAGAATCACTTCTTGTATCATAAAACTACACTGAACATGACTGTATCATTTTCCTGTTTTCTATTATGGCACATGCCCAAAGAACCCGACCGATCAATTAACTGCAGCTAAAACAACTGCGTCATTCCAAATTCCTGTGTACAGAATATCATGAGCATAGCATTTATATTTGTAATAATACCGTAGGTAATTTGTTCGTGAAAATGTTCGTAACGTCAGTACACACTTTTGTGGCATTATTGTAGTGCTTCTGGTATTTTTCCTGCTGTCAGTAAAAGTTTACTTGTCAGTAAAAAAATAGCAACTTCAGTTCTTCATGTCAGAAAAAACTAAAATGCAAGGTTGGCCACCCTGCGCCCTTCCCAAGACAGCAACAGACCCCAGGAGTTCTGACTCCCGGGACACAGCTGTGCCATGTCTGATGGGCAGGGCTGGAGGCGTGCAGGTTGCCTACGGGGCTATTCAAAGCTGGAGCAAAGGGGAAAAGGCCACTCACCCCAAAGCCAGGCCAGGAGGATGGGGACTCTGGTGTTCCCGACTCCAGCGCAGGCAACCGAGCTCCTGCCATGGGGACAACCCGCTGGGAGCAGGAGGCTCCTGGGAAACCCCATTTTTGTAGCACAGACCTTGTGGGGCTGCGTGGTCAGGTGTTAGTGCAGGCGATAGTCCTTGTGAGGGGCAGGTTGAGCTCAGTGTGACGTTGGCAAGCTGGGGGAGACGGCGCAACACCCAAGGAGGCAGGGACCTAAGGGGGCAGGGTGTGTGACAGGCCTCTCACTGTTGAGACCCCTCCCTCCATGCCTCCCTGCAGTGACCCAGTGGGTGTGTCCAACTGAGACCACAGAGGAGAAGTGACCCTCTTGCCATGCACAGTGGCTTTATTTATATCACTGGATTGTGACACACAGCGTTCCTGGAACATGCTGAGCAAACAAACCCCTCGGGACAGCTGGTTCGGGGACACATGGGGCAGGAGGGGCTGTTTCTGGCACTGGTTCACAGGGAAGCAGCAGAACTGATCCATGGAGGCCTGGTGGACACGGGACAGGCGCACGGGTTTGACTGAGGGTGCGAAGATCAGCCCATGCTGTTAAAGCGATGCTGAAGGTGTGTGGACGCTCTTACTCCAGTTGAAGGAGGCTGAGGTCTTGGCCTGGTCTACACCTAAAACGTAGGGCGACCCAGCTACATCGCTCCGGGCTGTGAAAAATTCAGATCCCTGGAGACACGGTTAAGCCGACCTAAGTCCTGGCGTAGGCACCAGTAGATGGACAGAAGAATTCTTCCATCGACCTAGCTACCGCCGCTCGTAGGGGGGGATTCATGACGAACGACAGCAAAGCCCCTTCCATCGCTGTAGCGTCTGCATTCCAACACTACAGCAGGATAGTGGCGGCGTTTGCAGTATAGACACAGCCCTGGTCTGCCCAGGGAAGGGGCATCACTGCACTGGCATCACCCCATGGGGACACCCCTGTATAACTAGAGCTGGTCCATTCACACCTGAGCTTATACCCAGGAAACGTTCCCATGTCGTCCTCTTGGCAAATCTCAAAAGATGTCGCATCCTTGCAGACTGGGCGTCCCACAGCGCAGTCCCTGGCTAGCTCCTGAAGGCGCTCCGGGAGGAGGTTTGAGCTGTGCCCATCTTTGGTGATCTCAGCATAACATAGAAGCGTTTGGCGCCTACGTGATCGCCGGCTGCGTAGCAGCTTTCGTTGGTAAACACGCTTCGTAATTCATTGGTCTCCTGGCCCAAGAGAGTTGTTGAAACTGACCCAAGCGCTGATAGAGGCGTTTGCCGGGCTCAGCTACTAAGGTCCTCACTGCTGATACTGTCTTGCCACTGAACACGGAGCGGCTGGCAAAGGTGACAAGAAGTGAGAACTTCCCCATGTAGACAAGGCCTAATATTAGCTTTACCCCCAATCTGAACTGAACCGGTGCCCGTCTGTGCGTAGCCCTGGTGTTTCAGTAAAAAGGAACGTTTAAAAAGACAAAAGCCAAGAGTCAGCATGAAGGATTGAGAAAATTGTAAGGAAAGAGATGAGCATGTGACATATTTGAAGCAGCGTGTTTCCCCGCGGTCATGTACCCAGCAGTTTTACAGTAAAATAATGAAAGTTTAACAAGAGACGTGATACATTTGTAGCTGCATGAAGGAGGGAGGCCCCGAGTTCAGGGAGCAGGAGACACAGGCAGAAAAACAGGGTTTGGCGCACTGAGATTCGGTTGTATCAGGCACAGGAAGACACCCATAGTCAGTCTCTGTCAGTCTCGTGGGCATGTGGGGCTGGTTGCTGTGTGGGGACCCTGTGCACCTGACAATAGTTCTGCCCATTGCACTACATGCTCTCTGCATGGCTGGGCACAGGCTGCTCAGGGATGGATGTGGGAGCCTCTGGGAACTGCACCAGGGAGAGCCAGAGGGTGGGATGGAGCAGGGGGGTCTTCTGAGACAGCTGGGGGGGGACAATGGCACCAGGAATCCCGTAGGGGGAGCAGAGACCTCCATCCAACAGCCCCAGTCCCCAGATGAGCCCCATCAGCATCCCCACAGCCCAGGCAGCTGGCAGCTCTGGGCTGCTCTGCACACGAGATCCCACTGGCCCGTCTCTCATGGCAGGCTGAGCCCAGCCCAGCCCGGCTGGCATGCGGCTCTCACAGCACCGCGTCTTCCCTCATCAGCAGGATCGTGTCACCGTCCGGCTCCTCAAGGGGCTCTTGCTTTGCCATTTCCTGGGACGGGGACCGGGGCGGGGTCCCCAGCTCCTCCATGAGCACGTGGCCTGCACGCAAGAGGACAGGGTGAGGCGCCCAGGCCGTGACATTTGCCCTCAGACTCCCCACACCCAGGATGCCAAGACGCTCCGTGAACGGGACCCTACCCCCAGGGCAGGCCCCCCTTTTCCCTCCCCTGCGGCCTGTCCTGCCTTGCAGCGCACCGCTGGGGGTTTAGGCTCTTACCCAAGGGATTCCCAGCAGCTCTGTCCTGCCGCATCCTCCAGCAGAGCAGGGCCCCGCAGATCAGCACTGCGATGGCAGCCAGGCTGAGCAGCACGGAGCAGAGCAGCCCGAGGCCTGGGGAGAGAGCGAGGCAGTGAGCTGTGCCCCCACGGGCCTGCCACATCCATGGGGCTGACCCTCGCCTCTGCCCCACAGCCCCTGAGACCGTCTCCCTCCCCACCCACAGCCCCCCGCCAAGGCTGGCTCCACCTCCTCCCCCACAGCCACTATGGGACCGACTGACACCCCCCACCTGCTCCACAACCCCCTCCCTGAGGTGAACTCCCTGCCCACCCCACAGCCCTACCCGGGGCCGACTCCCTCCCCCTCAGAACCGCGGCTGGCCGACCCCGTCCCCTGCCGCGGGCCCCGAAGGAGGGCGGTGTGTGGAGCAGGACAGGGCCCTGCGCTGGAGCTGGCACGGGATCCAGCTCAGACTCCTCCAGACTGAACACAGGGCGCCCGTGTGGGGCTGGGGGGATCTCTGGCTACTGCCCCTGGGGACCATTCCCAGCCCAGGGAGTGCAGGGAGATGGGTTAGAGAGAGAGTTGGGGGCACCAGCTCCCAGAGGCCCCTCCCCAGCTGCTCCCCCAAGCCCTGCCCCCCAGATTTCTCCCCTGGGCCCACAGGCTCTCTGCCCCTAGACCCTGCTCCCCGTGTCCCGTGTCTGCCTGCAGGGTAGCAGCCTCCAGGACCAGAGCCCGGGCTGGCACAAAAGGAAGCCCCATGGCAAAAGAGGCTGTTCAGAGACGCAGGCGCAGTGCCCCAGGCTGAGCAGGGCTGTCTGAACTGCTGGGGCAGCCAGTGACCCCGGTGTGGTGGGCAGGAGCCCTGGCACCGCCCGGCTGGAGACCGGCCTCCTCCTGGCCTGGCCGGTGTGTCACTCCCGCCCGCCCAGTGTCTGCAGGAACATGGCCACAGCATCGGCGCTGAGCGCTGGCCACTCACCGGCCTGCCCGCACACCACGCCGG